>NW_026873830.1:0-15398 GCF_032173495.1 Musca vetustissima
ACATAAAAAATCATTGCGTGTGTGGTTTATAAAATAACCTATTTTTCAACTTCAAATAAAGTGATTACTCCACTTTCCAAATAGTCAATTTCAGTTACACATGTTTTGACCATCACTGTATTCGGATTAAATAAAATTATTTTTTCAATGAAAATCCATGGGTGATTTTTTTCAAGGAATACGATATGATGAAGAATATTTTCCCAAGAACATCGAAAGCTTGGTTTTCTTCAATATTTTTGTAAGCACAATAAAAATATGGATTTTGTGTACAATATTTGTTTGAAAGAGGCTGGATTTTTTTGAAGTTTTTTTTATGCCGTCTGAGTCCTGCATTTTACTTTTAAGACCCCGATCCGGGAGTGTATGAAGATAATTTTGTGGTGGACCCAGATTTTAAATAATATTTTGGAGAAGCTGTAATTTCATATAATATTTTGGTGGTCCTAGGAGAGGTCAACATGTATGTACTTGTATTTCTTATGAAGACTTTACTGTATATCCAGCATGTAAGGATGTAGTGATGTCAAAGTTTGTTCAATTTTGTTTCGGAAATAGTTCTATAGGCAAGGAAAAATAATGTGGGGATTCTCGTTCTTTGAATTATGGGTCATATTTTCGTTTCAGCTTGCTTATTCGTGAGGAAGAAAAAATGCTACAGTTGAGTATAAATATAGGAAAATAATTTTGAACCCTTGCTTATTTTGTTTGAATGTGGACAACAACAAAAACAATCTTCCCCTGTTAGGACTTCCGATCTTTTGTTCTTTTTTCATGCAAACAGTTTCAAATTACTTCCATAGCAACAATATACATTTCTACTAGAATGTACATCTGAATAAAGAGATCATCATTAACATGTTTTGTGCTGCAGCTGTCACAACTATTCAGCGCCCATATCTTTTGTTTCCCTAATTTCAGACAATGGAAATACATTCACCCCAATGAGTTGATTTCTAATATATTTTGAAACAATAATACAAAAATAACGAACAATTCTCCCCTCATCTAATGGCAAAAAAGGGGTCTTGTATGGTTTTAAAGATAGAATGATTTTGTGGAGGAACTTATGTTGAATTTCTGTGGTCCTGGTAGAAAAGGCGGCAAATTGTCTTTGAAAATTTGCGGCATAACATTGCGACATAGAAATGGCATGGGAGGGGGTAGAGTTGAAACAATGGCCATAATTGAAGTGATGAACCCCTTTTTGAACGCACTTTTTCACACTTCCTCGAAGGGGTGTTGTTGTGTGATAAATTGGTTTAATTGTATGGAAATGGCGAATCTATGATGGTTCATTATTCGATGGGGTTGAACAAGCTGGAACAAATGATAAATGAAGCTAGGATTGGCATAGAATGCCAAACAAAGATTGCAGGGAAGAATGATTCATAGAAGGGGGAAGGTACTTTGTTTTCTGGTAAGTATTGGAAAAGAGGCATGGAAAGGTAAGTATAAGAAATCTTACAGGTCCTATATGTGTAAATCTGATACAAAAAAATGTATGACCGCAAAAAAATCTAATAAATGTTTTAAAGAGCCTACTAAGGGCTTTAACCCTTTGACGTATTTCCACGAGTCTGACTCGTGGTACAATTTCTGTGCCTAAATTGATTATCACGAGTCTAACTCGTGGTGTGTAGAAGTGTACATTTGATGAAAACAGTGCAATTTTCCCGTTATTTTCAGCTAATAATGGGAACAACAAAAATTGTTGCAGTTGAGTACAAAGTCTAATGCAAATCAGTTGTCTAATTATCAATTTTGCATCAAAACCGGTTTACTTAGTGCAAGTTGTGTGGTAACAGTTGGAAGCGAACTTCGTTGCGCTAATTGATACGTCAAAGGGATAAAGATCTTTTTAATTATTATTATTTTTTTGTCACTATATCTCCAGGAGATAATTTGTCAGTTCTGAAAATAGCCTTCTCTCTACATAAGACCTTTATGGAATCTTCATCCTGGAGAAGACCTGTTGGAGTTATTCTGCCTATAGAAGTACTGGCGGATATGTTATGAATATAGGACAATTCAGACTGCTTAAGGACAAACAGTGCAATAATCGTGGATTTTTTTTTTTAATATTTTAAGGACTATCAAAACTATAAGCGTAGATTAAAAAATATTTATCAATGAATGGCCAAAGACAAAAGCGGGGAAGGACACATGTTAAGGACATTTAGACCTTTAAGAGTGGCATAAAAAATTGTTAAGGACTACAAGACCTACAAGCGTGGATTAAAAAAATATTTTTTAAGGACCTAGAGGTGTGGATTTTTTAAGAAGTTATTTTTTCAAGGACCTTAAGTGTGGATTATATTTGTAAGGACATATCAGCGGGTTTGTTTACAAATTATATTTATGGACCTATAAACGTGGAATTTTGTAAAAAATATTTTTCAAGGATCTATAAGCTTGGAGTTTAAAAAATATATTTCAAGGACTTATAAGCGTGGAGTTAAAAAAATCGTGGACCATAAGCGTGGAGTTTTAAAAAAATATTTTTTCAAGGACTTATATGGGTGTTTTTTTTAAATGTTTTTATTTAAAATAAAAAAAATTAAGAAGCAACAATAGGCGTGGATTTTTTAAAAAATATTTTTTCAAGGATCTATTAGCGTGGATTTGTTAAAACATATTATTTCAAGGACCTATAAGCGTGGATTTGTTAAAACATATTATTTCAAGGACCTATAAGCGTGGATTTCTAAAAAAAATATTTTTTCGAGGACCTTTAAGCGTGGATTTTTTAAAAAATATTTTTTCAGAAGCTATAATAGAGGATGTTTTAAATAAATATTTTTCAAGTGCCTATAAGCGTGGATAAAAAAATCAAGGACCTTTAAGCGTGGATTTAAAAAAATAAGGACCTTTAAGCGTGGATTTAAAAAACAATTGTGAAATATTGGTTTTAGACCCATGTTTTTTCGACCAATTCCGTTTCAAAAATTTTGGGAGTTGATTTACACATGTCCGTCCGTCTGCTGACTGGCTGGTGAGCACGATAACTCTCGAAGGGAATAATCAATTTGATCCAAACTTTGCACATCTTAATATTTCTTCCAAACATATATTAAATTCGAAGATGGGGAATATCGTTCCACTCCTTCTGGTACATCCCCCAGAGAGGGTCAACATTTTCAATATTTATAAATCCATTATCAGTCTAATGGAATGTCCGATTTGATCCAAAATTTGCTCTACCTATTGGTTTTACTAAGCCTAGATGAAGTTTTAAGATGGGACCCATTTGGTCAACTCCTTCTGGTATATCCCACACAAATGGTCAACATTTTAAATATTTATAAATCCATAGGGTTAGGGTATATATCTGACAGCAACACCGACTGACACTTTTTTACTTGTTAAATTATTTTTCAAATACTCCCACAGACCACCAAAAACCCATTTTTTACAAATATTTTTCAAGCACTTCTACAGACCTCCACGACTAATTGTTAAGGACCCTAACAGTCCTCCAAAAATAATTTTTATTAAATATTTTGTTAAGGACTCAGACCTCCAAATACAACTTTCTTCATATATTTTTCTGATCGTGTATTTTGTGTGAATATTTTTTAACAACTATCATATATATAACAACTATCATATATATCATTCCAGGACTATCAGCTCGTCAGGACACCTTAAAGTCTTTCTATAGTATACATTAAAATGTTATTCTATCTATAGCGTACCTATAGATTGCATTATGTATTAAAAAAAAAAACATATAATATTTCTACATGGAAAATCTGAAGAAGATCATTTATCATGTTTAGGAACGCTGGTCTACCATCACTAGCAATCAGCAACTCAATGCATGAATGTCACCCTTAGAAATCCTAAGTGGCATTCATCAAACACAAATGCCGCTCCAGGTAATAGGATAGCAGAAATACAGAAATCCACTTCAAATAAAAATTCCCATTTCACTTCCCCTATTATTATAAAATTTTGATAATAATTACAATTTTCACACTTTCAAACAAACAACAACAATATCATTTGAACATCTGCACACTGTTCCGCTAAGTGCAGATGTTAATGACAGTCACCGTATTATTATTTAGAGCATTCCCAAAAACCTGGGTGCGTTAATAATTAATTAATTAGATAATTTCCTTTTTGATTATAACTTACCGACCGACACATCAAAAATATATACCGCTTCCAAGTACCAGGTAAGCAGAACCTAAAAGAAAGAAATAAAAATAAAATTAAAAATAAAAACGCAATTTGTATTAAAACATGTTTTCATGACACAATACGAAAATTGTTCATGGCAACCGCTAAAATCTAACACCTGTTAGTTTTTTAATTACTTTAATATTAGAGCGGTATGACCTGCTGCTATTAAGGTTGTTTTTTTATTCATTAATTCAAGTGAAGCCGAACGCTTTTACGCTTGGGAATTTTGTTAGTATAGACTTTTTTCTGTTGTTTGTTTGGACAATTGTAGAAAATGTTGTGGTTGTTGTTGGCAAAAAATGTTTATGTTTGGAAGTTGCCAAAATTTTTGTTTTATAAACTAATGTGGTGGGAAATGAGACTTTTGTGCGCCATTAAACCACATAAAGGCATATTGAAATTTTGATATTATTATGAAATTAACATCTGATTATTTTCACAAAAAATCGGATTACTCTTCGAATACCATAATTACAACTCTTACTGGAAATAATTTATTTTTTCACATAAATAAGCAATTTTATGCTAATAATCGACAGCATAATCATTATTTTTCATTACGTCAGAACAACTACGAGGCACTGAATAAAAAAATGCTCAATTAAATTCTTGGGTGTAATTTCTTGAGTCGTGGATCTGTGGAAAGAGGTTATGTCTGTTTGTTTGTGAAACTCTTTTGATTTTGCTATCCATGATACTCTAAAGATTTTTCTATAGGGTAAAGATCTAATGATTGTTATAAAACCCTGATTTTTGACTCCCGCAACCAATCCTTGACATATTTTGGTGTATGTTTGGAGGTTATTGACAAGCTGAAATCCCCAACAAGCGGTATATTTTCTTCAGCGAAGCGAACAATTGTGTTTTCCAACACATTTGTATAAACAATCCGATCCATTGCTTTATAAATCTCTTAAATATTAGGTTGGGGAAAAAGAAATCCATCATTTTTTCGGCAGATGGCTGTACTGATAGATTTCTCGTAAAGTGTCGATCAAACAAATTCAGATTTATGCTCGTTGGAAGGGTGACATTTCGCAGTAAAAATAATTATTCTTGCATTGCAAAATTTCTTTAATGATAAAAATTGCTATCTAGGAATTATTGTGAAAGTCGATTACTAGAGTTTTTTGCAAATAGAGAGCAGGTCTTCTATGAGAGAGCCATTATGAAGTTACCTTTAAAATGGAAATAAAAAAGGTGCATATTTGGCATATTCCGAAGCATGTTAAATAAAGTCCTATAGTTCATATAAAAATAATGGATTTCTTGTTCCCCAACCTAATATTTTAATATAATCACGATAAAAAACAATGCCGTTCAAAATTTAGTACAATGTTTTACACATAAGTACGAAATTCCTAAACATTCTACTTATCTCAATCCTACATCCCGACAGTGATTTTATCTCCAAATTTCAGGATTCCAGCTCTATCGTTTCAACCACAAAGATATTTGTACAAAATTTAGTATCATTTAGTACACATAAGTTCGAAATTCAAAAACTACTTATATCATACATTCACTAGAATTCGGTTCATCTAAATCCAAATTGTACTAAATTTATTAGCATTTTGACCACATAAATACGAATTTCCAAAATGACCTGCATACATGCACAATGCACATTTCTGTTTTACAGCCCTATTGTTTCACCCAAATCCAAATTTTACCAAATGTATAGCACCATTTAATACTACTTTTCGTAAACATAAGTATAAATTCCCAAAAGTACCTACATATCGCAATCCTACACTCCGAGAGTAATGCTTAATTCAAATTTCCGGATTCTAGCTCTATTCGTTTTTCCTAAGTTCAAATTGTACCAAATTTAAAAGGTACTCAATTTTGTACTTTTCGTATACATGAGTGTACACTTCCAAAACTTGATTCGCATTTCAAAGTTTTAGCTCTATCCGTACACATCCTACAAAATTGTGACAAATTTTGTATATTTTAGTAATTTTAGGACACTTATCCTAAGCTTCATTAGTACTCTCATTTTAAATTTAAAAGGTCTAGCTTTACGTGTTCGCTAAATATAAATGTTTCCACATTTAGTGTTTTCCGTGCAGTTCTAGTACAAATTTCCAAAAGCCCAGTTTTATCTGACTCCTTTGGACTAAGGGTGACCCTCACCGCAAATTTCAAGATTCCAAGTAAGTCTGTTTTTACACCCGCAGCCTTATGAGGCAAATTTTTACCGTATCAAAGTGTATATACCCTCATTAGTATAAACACTTTGATACGTTTAAAATGTGCCTCATCGAAATATTAGTTTTAGACCCCTATGTTTCTTTGGACCAAATCCGTTTCAGAAAATTTGGAGTCGGTTTACAAATGCCCGTCCGTCTGGCTGCACTTCTTATTATTTCTTCCAAACTTAGTTCACGTTCGAAGATAGGGAATATCGGTCCAAAATTGTGCAAATAATTAATTTATAATATCATACGAACGAACTATCCTATTTGAACCAAACTTTGTACATTATTATTATCGTAACCAAGCGTAGATCAAGTAGGTAGATGGGACCCATCGGTCCACTTCTTCCGGTATCTCCCCCACAAAGGGTCAATATTTATAAATCCAACCAAACATTGCCCAACCTATTATCCTTACGAACCTTAGATCAAGTCCGAAGATGAGACCCGTCTCCCCTCTCCTCTGGTTCACCCGCCCCCCCGCCCCCTAAAAAAAGTGTCAATATAATTTTGTAAATTTTATTTGGAAATCCGAATTGAAACATAATTGATAAAAGCATATACCTTGTATATAACGGATAAAAAAACCTGTGTGTAACTCCGAAGACCTTCTCCACAAACTATAGGGTGAGGGTATACATCTGACACTTTTTAAATTGTTTTATTTTAATTTTCATAACAATTTTTCTTTACCATTGATCTTCACTTATGTGGACTTATTGCAGTGAAAACACTAAAAATCAACAGGTGAAAACAGAAAAACTCTAAATGACAGATGTAGACTTTCGTAGATTAAAACGGAAGTACACACTCGAATTCTAGTAAACCATGACGAGAGATCAATTATATTTGAATCTACACAAATTTCAAGTGAAAAAAGTATTTTCAATTCAAGAAAAATAATTTCAAATATTTTCTGCTAGCCTGGTATCTGAAGCGGCATGCATTTATTGATCTGCCGACAAATTTGTTTATCTAATCGACATTCTTCAAGTTCAAAAGGAGCGGTGTCAACATATTGGTGAATGGTATATTAAGGATTTGCCAAATTACCTTCAATATTTTTTTCAAACCCCTGCCTACTCTTATCTTCTGATAACCCAATACAGAGGAGCGGCAACAGTTTTTGAAGATTCCATTGAGTAGCGCTTTATCACCAAGTAAGTACATACTGCCACATGAAGTGGTTGACTGTTGTGATGATAAGCCGCCACCTCTTATAGTCTTGTGTGTGCGTACTGACTTCATCACCCAACAACAAACGTCTTCAGTTTTTTCCCACGATTATGGCTCAGCCATACAAAGCCGCATAATTTGTTCCGTTATACATTGGTAATTGAATTAAATAAAACACACACACACATAATTGACACCCTTGAAAATATACACAAAACAAAGATTTTGACGCCCCAAAAATGAAAAGTGAACTTGCGTTGCGTGTTAGGGCGAGATCGGCATATCAAAGTGATCGTCGCCGTGATAAAAACAAAAATTGTTTTCATTATTCCTTCATTTGCACAAAAAGGGATCAATTTACTGCTACTGAGGCATTCGTTGTTCATCACAGCCAACAGCTAGCAAGGAGAGTGAGTAAGAGAGCAAAAAGTTCAATGACATTCTGTATAGCAGTTGGAAAGTAAAGTATTCTGGGCTCCTGGTATTGGCAGGCGGCACAAATCTTTGAAGATAATTTGCGTATGAGAATTTTAACGCCTCTTTTTTATCGCATACGTTGCATTCTTTGTGAGAACACACACAGTAACATTATTTTACTTTTGTATACCCTACACCACAATCCGCATTGCTTCGATAGACATATAAATGTGTTTACTTTTTAGGACCAACACAAGGTGTGGATTTTTTAAAGAATATTTTTTCAAGGAGTAGCCTAAGGCGTGGCTTTTTTAAAGAATATTTTTTCAAGGAGTAGCCTAAGGCGTGGATTTTTTAAAGAATATTTTTTCAAGGAGTAGCCTAAGGCGTGGATTTTTTAAAGAATATCTTTTCAAGGAGTAGCCTAAGGCGTGGATTTTTTAAAGAATATTTTTTCAAGGAGTAGCCTAAGGCGTGGATTTTTTAAAGAATATTTTTTCAAGGAGTAGCCTAAGGCGTGGATTTTTTAAAGAATATTTTTTCAAGGAGTAGCCTAAGGCGTGGATTTTTTAAAGAATATTTTTTCAAGGAGTAGCCTAAGGCGTGGATTTTTTAAAGAATATTTTTTCAAGGAGTAGCCTAAGGCGTGGATTTTTTAAAGAATATTTTTTCAAGGAGTAGCCTAAGGCGTGGATTTTTTAAAGAATATTTTTTCAACCTAGAGGTGTATTTGTTCGAGTTTGGAAGTATATTTTTGTTTCGCTAATAGCTCGTCTTTCTATATTTACTTTCCAAACCAGCAGCGATGTGCAGCAACTTGTCTACTACAAAAAAAAAAAGAAATTAATAAAATAAAATAAGCAGACCACCCCTCATGATATAAAAAACAAACAACAACAAAGAACTGAATCGATTTGTAAACAAACAAAAGTAAACAATCAAAAGTAGAATGCAGATTTGCAAAATTGCCAAAATAAAAACGAAGTCGATTAACACACAGAACACATAAATCCGTGACACGTGTCCATCGTCATTTGGTACTTTCAATTACACACAGGCCAAGTGACCAGCTGGCTGAATGGCTGTCTGACTGACTCACTAACTGACCGACAAACCGATCGACAAATAGACTGAGTGCCAGGCAGACACAAACATTCAATGGCTGATTGGACAGACGACATGTATGTCTGTGAGTACGTGAAGTGCAGTACCCCCAATGGCAACAGCAATTGCTGACAGACAGACGGACAGACAACCACCAGACATTTGGTTTATTTGCGAACCACCAAACAACAAAATCAACAACAACAATAAATAAAATAATGAAAAAAGACAACGTAAGTACTTTTTTGAAACAAAAACCAACAACAAAAACAAAAGCAACAATTTTTGTTATTGCTGGCGAAAACCAAAAAATAAAGAAAATAAACTTTTTTTCTGTAGTTTTGTTAGTTTTATAAGAGAGTTGAACTGACTGACCGACCGAGTGAGCGAGCGAGTGACTGAACCGTTCGTTGGTTCATTTGACTGACTGGCTGGTCGGTTGTCTGGTCGGCCAACTGTTATTCAAAGCGACATTATACCACCAGGCTATGACCAGGGTAAGCAATAGCAACAGCAGTGACAGCGGTACGGCACAGACACTGACTGAGTCAACGTAACGTCGTCTCCGAACTGTCTACTCAGCGAATAATAAAAACAAAAAACACAAAATCGAAAAACCAAATGTTTTGTTGCAACTTTTCGTATTTTTCTGTTCTCCTGTTAATAAAAGCGGCAATTATCTTTGATATTTTGCAATAACAAAAACAAAAACACCCTTAAACGAGCAGCAGTGGCAGCAGAAGCAACAGCGTCACAACAATGACTCGATGTACTTACGGTGGTCAAGCAACCCCTCAATGGAGATGGATGAGTATTTTTTGAACAAGAGATTCCTTTCTATAGGGTATAGGGAGAACGAGGGGAGGTTATGTGTGACCAGGTGTTACAAGTGACCATATGTGAGTTACTGCAAAGTATGATTTACATTTATTGAAGGGGAGGATCGTATTTAGATTTAAATACAGAAGTATGGTAAATATAGAGGCATGACAGATTTTAAAGAGATTTTTTCAGGACTATTGAAGTTATAAGCTAGGATTTTTTAAAGGTCTATTGGAGATATAAGTGAAGAAAACAAATATTTTTGGCTTTTTTAAGGACAATCGGACCTCCAAACGTGAATTTAAAAAAAAAAACGAAAGAATTTCGGACTACCTGATCTCCCAGCGTCTATTTTTAAAAAGACTATAGGACCTCCAAGCACGGAATTTTTAAATTTAAATTACATTTTTAAAAGACTTTTTTAAGAACTATCTGATCTCCAGGCGTGGATTTTTTAAAAGACTTCTTCAAGAACTATCTGATCTCCAGGCGTGGATTTTTTAAAAGACTTCTTCAAGAACTATCTGATCTCCAGTCGTGGGTTTTTTAAAAGACTTCTTCAAGAACTATCTGATCTCCAGGCGTGGATTTTTTAAAAGACTTCTTTATGAACTATCTGATCTCCAGGCGTGGATTTTTTAAAAGACTTCTTCATGAACTATCTGATCTCCAGGCGTAGATTTTTTAAAAGACTTCTTAAAGAACTATCTGATCTCCAGGCGTGGGGTTTTTAAAAGATTTCTTAAAGAACTATCTGATCTCCAGGCGTGGGTTTTTTAAAAGACTTCTTCAAGAACTATCTGATCTCCAGGCGTGATTTTTTTAAAAGACTTCTTAAAGAACTATCTGATCTCCAGGCGTGGGTTTTTTAAAAGACTTCTTCATGAACTATCTGATCTCCAGGCGTAGATTTTTTAAAAGACTTCTTCAAGAACTATCTGATCTCCAGGCGTGGATTTTTTAAAAGACTTCTTCATTAACTATCTGATCTCCAGGCGTAGATTTTTTAAAAGACTTCTTCAAGAACTATCTGATCTCCAGGCGTGGATTTTTTAAAATACTTCTTCATGAACTATCTGATTTAAAAGACTTCTTCAAGAACTATCTGATTTAAAAGACTTCTTCATGAACTATCTGATCTCCAGGCGTGACTTTTTTAAAAGACTTCTTAAAGAACTATCTGATCTCCAGGCGTGGGTTTTTTAAAAGACTTCTTCAAGAACTATCTGCTTTCAAAAATATTTTTCCATGGACCATCAAACATCTTCGGATTTTAAAAGAGATATTTCGAAAGATTATCTAAGATTTTTTAAAAATATTTCTTAAGGACTTTAGGACCTCCAGGCGTGGATTTTTTAAAAATATTTTTCAAAAGACTTTAGGAATTCCAAGCTTGGAGTTTTTAAAAATGTTTTTTAAAGGACTTTAAGACCTCCAAGCGAAGACTTTTTAAAAGGATTTTTCCAAGGATTATCGGATCTCCAAACGTAGATTTTTTTTTTTTGAATAATTTTTGAAAGGACTATCAGGTCTCCAAGTAGTATCAATTTTTAAATTTTCATATAAGAAAACATATTCAATTCGATTCGGTTGATCGATATTCGAAAACTCATGTACATTGAAAATTTATGGGTTTTAAGAAAGTTCCCCTCGCTGGGCGCCACTACAAACTATTATGTTGTTACAATTTAACTTGCAAAACTAAGACAATGTTTAATAAGGCTTAAAATAAGCAGTGGCTTCTATATTTATTCCCCGTATGAATGTCGGAAAATTGCAACAGCTTTTTATAATCGAAAACACGTTGGGCGCCATTTGCCGTTGCGCAATTTCCCAAATCCATATAGGCTTCGAGCCTCCGATATAGACGCGGATTTTGTTAATTGTTCTTGAATCTATCTCATTTTTTTATTTTTAACTGACCTCAGGTTGGGCACCACTTAGACTACCTCGAATTCGTAACCTGAAATATATTTAATAAAAGTTATTTTAATTATCAGCTCACGTTGGGCGCCAATATTTTGTGGCTATCTTCATCTCAAATTCAAAGACCATCATGGGCTATGGTCATAATCCTTACTGACATATAGTCAATAATCTATTGACATAGTGTCAAGGACCTGCTGAGCAAGTATCAGAACCTACTTAATCTATTGTCAATAATTTATTGACCTAGTGTCAATAACCCAATGCAATGACCTATTGGCCAAAGGTAAATATCCTATGGACCAAGGGTAAAAATCTCACTTACGTAGGGTCAATAGTCTATTGACCTGGTTTTCTATAATTTTTTGACCTAGTGCCAATAACCTATTGATCTGGAGTCAATCATCTATTATCCTAGTGTTGAAGTGTCTATAATCTATTGAACTATGATCAATACCTTATTGACATATGTTCAATATCCTATTGGCCTATGGTTCATATATCCTGGACTAGGGTCAATAACCTATTGATAATAAGGTTGATTGTTGATTCAATAACGTTTTGACCTGGTATCAATAAAAGCTGGACACATAAGCCTATTGACCTAGTGTCAACATTCAAATTTTGTTTGTGGTTATTACAAGTAGGAGTTGATACTTGTCCTACACATTTAATATTCTAGCCCGGTGTAATTCTCACCGCAAATCGAGGCCATAGTTTAATTTCATACTTCACGCTGCACTATTTATAGGTGACTGATGTCATGTTTCATTCATTCATACATTTTCCTGAGGCTCATACATTTTTATTTCGTTATGAACTCCTGATATTGCGAGCGGTTCATTTCTTTGATGCCGCAGCGAGAGACACATGGCCAACTGAATCCACCAACCAGCAAGCTAACCAACAAACAACATTGACGACAACGACGCTGGAAAACGCTAGGAATAATAACAACAAACAAAACCAAAAAGCCGACAAACGAATATGAAGAGGTCCTAATTACATGAAGTTGGCTTTGAAGGTATCAGCGTCATGGTTGTCGTCATCGTTGCCGCCGTCATCGTCATCACAAGGAGGAAGGAAACCAAGAAAAGTCACTCAACAAAATGTGCCGCCATTTGATTCATTCGTTCGTTCATTCATTTGTTAGCTACCGATGACGATAAAGTTCAAGAAGAAGAAGTCGTCGTCGTAGTCATCTTCACTTAAAAGAAATGTCATCAAATCTCTGAATAGAACTTGGGCGAATACAACAACAAAATCAAAATCAGTAAAACAATGAAAGTTATTTGGAATTGTATGACTGAGTGGCGTCTGTGATGAAGGTGATCGAGTTTCCCTCCACTGCTAAGGGGAATTGTTAGAAGGCCTAATGTGAAGTTTAAAGCAATGTCAAAATCAATTTGTCAATGAGATTAAGAAATGTGTGTGTGCGTTTCGTAGCGTATTAAAAGCTATAAATATTGTTGACGACAAATTGAAAGCACCGAGTAGGGGCTAAGGGTCAAAATTGTTTGATTCATTTTAGCGATTATAAAAATGCATGAGAATAATATGGCAATGGTGAACAGCATTGGGTTAGATTATAATCTTGTTATTTATTTATTTTCAGAATTTTGTTTATTAAAATATGTAGATTTTTTTGAAGTACAAAGAAGTACAAAGCCGATATTATTGCCTTACAGGAAATGCGATGGAAAGGGACAGGCGTAAGTAAATCAGACGATTACGCCCTGTATTATAGCTGCCATGAAACGAGACATGAATTTGGCTGCGGATTTATGGTTAACAGGAGAATAAAAGACCTTGTCTCCAGATTCACTCCAGTAGATGAGCGAATTGCTATAATCCGTATAAAAGCGAAGTTCTTTTACATCAGTCTAATTTGCGCCCATGCTCCGACCGAAGATAAAGATGAACAGACCAAAGATATATTTTATGAGCGCCTAGAAACAGCATATGACCGTTGCCCTGGCCATGACATTAAAATTCTGCTAGGAGATTTTAATGCAAAAATCGGAAGGGAAAATATCTTTGGCCCCACCGTCGGAAAATTCAGCCTTCATGAAGAAACATCCGACAACGGCATGAGGTTGATTGACTTCGCGGCAGCAAAAAACATGGTAGTTAGCAGCACCAGATTCAAGCATCTCGATATACACAAGGCCACCTGGATTTCTCCTGATCAAGTAACGAGAAATCAAATTGATCATGTTGTGATAGACGGAAGGCATGCATCCAGTGTTTTAGACGTCCGATCGATCCGAGGAGCGAATATCGATTCGGACCATTACCTTGTGGCAGCCAAGGTACGCACCCGTCTAAATGTTTCAGCAAAGGTGCGATCTAATACAACACGGAAACTCGACGTCGAAAAGCTGCAAACACAACAGGTAGCCGAGGCCTACTCCGCTCAACTTACCCATCTGCTTGAAGAAAGCACTTCTTGTCCCGATAATAGTATAGAAGCACAATGGCAAAGAATTGCCCACTCCCTACAAACTGCAGCAAAAAGAACAATTGGGTACCAAAAACCACCACCAAGAAACCCATGGTACGATCAGGAGTGTCGTATTGCTACTGATGTGAAAAACGCAGCGTATAGGGCAACCCTGCAGACAGTAGCAACACGTAACGTGATGGAGAATTATCGGGAGAAAAGGAGAGAGGAGAAACGTGTTTTCAGAAAAAAGAAGAAAGAACAAGAAAAACGTGAGCGTGAGCAAATCGAGATGTACAGGAGTCAGAATGAAGTCCGGAAATTTTACCAACGAGTAAAACACCAAACCGAAGGCTTTGGTGCAGGCACATCCTCCTGTAGAGATGAAGAAGGAAACCTGGTGACAGATACAGACAGCGTGTTGAGGATCTGGAAGGAGCATTTCGAAAAGCTGCTAGTATCAAATAGTGGCGATGAAGAAGATACCCCAGAACCAATAGGAGATGATGGTATAGAGTGTATACCACCTAGCCAAGATGAGGTCATAAAAGCAATTAATCGGCTCAAGAACAACAAAGCAGCAGGAGCCGATGGGTTACCAGCCGAACTATTCAAGACTGGTGGCCAGATGCTGGTCAGGAGCATGCACCAGCTGATTAACACAATTTGGCTAGATGAATGCATGCCCAATGATTGGAACCTCAGCATCCTGTGTCCCGTGCACAAAAAAAAAAAAAAAAAAAAAAGGAGACAAGACGATATGTGCCAACTATAGAGGAATAAGTCTCCTTCCCATCGCATATAAAGTGCTATCAAGTGTGCTGTGTGAACGATTGAAGCCAATGGTCAATGACATCATCGGACCATACCAATGCGGCTTCAGACCTGGCAAATCGACCATAGACCAGATTTTCACTCTGCGCCAAATCCTGGAAAAGACCCACGAAAAACACATCGACACATATCACCTATTTGTCGACTATAAAGCCGCATTCGACAGCCCTATCCGTTCAGAGGTGTTTAAAGCCATGTCTGCGTTCGGCATTCCTGCAAAATTAATACGGCTATGCAGGATAACATTAAGTGGCACAAGCACTCTGTACACCAAACAACACCAG
>NW_026873831.1:0-15157 GCF_032173495.1 Musca vetustissima
TTTTCTACATATTATAGGACTGACATATCGGCGCTTATATAATTCAGTTCAGTGCTAAATTAATTCTCTTCAATATATTTGATTGACAGCTTTCCGGTAATTAAAATACGTACAATACAAAATGGTCACAACCAGTTATTAATGATAGTTTCCAATTTTATGTTCTCCCATTAACCAAATTCTCCCAATTTCGTATTTTTCTCGTTCGACAACACTTCAATTAATAATAAAATTCTACGAAAAAACAATACACTGCTGCAATATGAAAAGAATTAATTTACCATTGTTTCGCCGAAAAATGAACGAGTGCTGTCGTAGCGTCTCAATTGACCAGAATTGTGTGCAAGTAGTCTGGCTGAGAGTAACACGCTCATTAAGCGAAGGCTTAAATGATAAATCTAAAGAAAAGAAACCGAAAAACAACAAAAATAACAATAACCCAACAGCGTTACCACTTGAGATTGAAGTCGTCATGTCGTACATTTACAAGTTGAATTGGTTGCTTGTCGACTGGCTTGGTGTACGTGTGGCCTCTCTCTGTGGTGCATGCTTCTCAAGTTAATTAATTTAATTTTCCTGCTACTTGTGTGCTACAGTGATTCGTAAGAAGTAAAAAAAAAACAAGAAAAAGAAAAGTATCAGGGATATATGAAATGAAGTTGCAATTAGTGTTGTTGACATTTTGACAATTTTTTTTTTTTTTTTTTTGTAACCAGCAGCAATTATTAATGCTACTTGTTAAGCAGCAGGGGCTTAGCATGAGATTTACAAATGAAATTCCTGCTTGTTTTTATGTAGTAAATGTTGTAGTTAAATTTTAAATTAATTAAAAGTAAAATGCAGGACAGAAGGGAAGAAAATCGATGGCCCAATCGATTTGATTATTATTATTTACATACATTTTAAAATCATCTTTGTAATTTTTGTATAGTGGAGCGTATACGTTGTGCATTGCACATTTATTATTACAATATAATGCATACGCCCCAACGTACCACGTACGTTAATTTAAATAATCCACTTTAAATTGAAATTAATTATATACATTGTATATTATAATTTATGTATTAAATTATGTGTTGTTATTTATTTCAGGAATGGAATGATATGAACCTACGATGGAATGCCAGCGATTATGGTGGAGTTCGAGATTTAAGAATACCACCTCATCGTCTTTGGAAACCCGATGTTTTGATGTACAACAGGTAGGTCGATTAAAAATTTTTATAATATGCCTCCAAATACTAAAAAAACAGTGAGCGGAGCAGTATAGTCGGACAATTTCCACGAAAATCTAATTTTCTACGGTTCGATATTCTGAGCTTGGGTAATATTTCGCGATATTTGCACCCCCCCTTGGCCAACTAGACGTCCACAAATATTACTAATATTCAGTACAGCTCTTCTAATTACTTGTCCACACCCCTTCACCGTTGGTTGTGTTGTTGTGATCGGCTTTCAATATTGGCCTATAAATCGACTCATAAAAAAAAACACAAAAATAAAGTTTTCGGATCACTTCATCCCAATATTATTATCTGATCTTCACCGAAAATTATAGGAGTTGTCCATGACTATACTTCGATCCTCAAGGAAAATATCAAAGCGATCAGCACTATATTTCCGCCCTCTAGTGTGGTAATGGGTTACTAAACAATATATGAATACGTAAGGCGTTGTAAATATTTAAGTGCAACTCCCAGATCCGAGAACACACGACAATGCAATTGGTATCAATTTAAAGGTACACCACTCCTCTTGGATATACCATCAACTTCTCGGGTTTATGTCCTTCAGGAGTAAATATACTTTTGTAATTTTCCACACAAAAGTCAGGGCCCATTTGACCTGCTAAAACTGGCCGATCTTTATCAAAACAGGAATGCTTATTCTTTAGCCCGATCTCCTTCGGTATACTTAAAGGTGGGTCTAGGACCAATACAAACGCGGCGTTACAAACTTTTGGGGCTGCAGCTATAATACCCTGAAAACATAGTTGTGTAGGGTGTAAATAATGAGTTTATCATAGACCAAATGCTGAAAGAGTTTATTTGAAGACGACTTGTAACAGGTGGGTTCACAGAGGTGATCAAGTGAAAGGGGCGTTATATTCGGCAGTATCATAAATAAACTCTAGAAGTGAATTGCGAGAAGTGAGTTATTCGTGGAAGACAGTATTTCATATAAAAGCTTGTAGAGTTGCTGAAGAAGACTGGACTACTTTTGTACATAGAATTGGGTGCTGAAGAAGTAAGCATTACTTTACTAACGAGGGCAGTTTTTTTCAAAATTGAGATTCAGTGATCTTAGATTAACTGAAGACAGGCTTCTAGTCAACGGACTTAAAAATTAGGTTCTTATTCAAAAGGAAGACATTAATTGAAGAAAAAAGTAAGTATTTCATATAAAAGCTTGTAGACTTATTGAAGAAGATATTCTTCGCGATATTATGAAACATAGGTGAGCTGAAGAAGCAAGATGATTTTAAGACGCCTATGTATGAACAGGCGAATGCAGCTTCTAGTCAATGGACTTAAAAATTACGGTTTTAATATTCGATATTTAGAAGGGAAGTCAGTAATTGAAGTAGAAAATCTGTAGTAGGTAATCCGTCAAAGGAAGAGCTGTAGAAGGGGATTTTGCACAAACGAGCTGAACAAAAAATGGTCTATCTTAGACGAGCATACAAAGCAATTAAATGTTTTATAGACAACATATGGGAGCTGTAAAAGAAAACTGAGGAAGTTAGTATTTCATGTATGAGCTTCAAAATGAGCCCTGAACTACGAGAAGGTAGTTTTGCACAAAAGACCGCCTTTGAAAGGCGAGGTAATAAATTCAGTCTCTCCAAGCTACAAATAATTCCTAATTCCTCATGAAATTTAAATTAAAACAGCACAATACTTAAGTATAGTCTATTAGCGTTAAAATTAATTGAAATTTGGTCCTAGATCAGAACTAGAACTTTTCTTCCTGCAGCTAAGGCCAAAACTATAGACTTTTCGGTAAGGGAAAGTAGTAAAGTCAGACTGGGCCTTCACTACTTTGAGTATTTTGTACCTATGTATTGGCAATTTCATGTCAATGTTCCCTCGAAGGAACATTTCATTCGGGTAGATTTATAGCAAACTATTAAGAGTTTGGTGCACCATATACCGAAAATCGGACGAAAATATATATGTTGGGGCTATAAAATATATATTTGGTAGCTATGTCTAAATCTGAACCGGTTTTCAAAAAACTTAACACATATAATTCTAGACTCATTTCAGAAGACTACGCCAAATTTCGTGCAAATCCAAAGATATACAGGGTGAGATAAAAAAAACTGCAACTAAGTTAAAAGCCATAATTTTTACATTTTTTTTTTATTTTATTGAATGAAAGCAAAAATGCATTAAATTTTAGAGTACGTTTATATTTGTTCGAATTGGTCACCTTTGACACGAATTATGGCCTTCAAATGGCCAGTGAAACCGTCACACGCTGCCCGAATGTTGCTCTGCGGTATTTTGGCCCATTCCCAGCAAAGCGCTTGCTTAAGGTGATCGACATTGGTGCAGTCTGAAGTTGGTTGCACTTTTTTCATCTTACCCTGTATAGGGACTTTGGTACACCATTTAAATAAAATCGGACGAACATATATATGGGAGCTATATATAAATCTGAACCTATTTTCAGGAAACTTAACACACATCATTCTAGACACAATTCATTACGTTGTGCCAAATTTCGTGCAAATCGAAAGATGTATAGGGGCTTTGGTGCACCATTTACATTTAGTCGGACGAAAATATACATATGGGAGCTATATCTGCTTCTGAACCGATTTTTCCAAATTTCAATAGAGTTCGTCCTTGGGCCAAATTTCATCCAATTTTACAACTCAGATATGCATATTCTCAAAAGGAACCATGGGTCTGTCTCATTCCCTTTTGCATGTTACAAACATATGTATGCAAAAAGACGTAATACCCTGTACCGCAGTGTGGTGAAGGGCATAAAAAAAAATCTTACAGTTTTTATAAATCCTTGAAATTTATCATTAACGACTTAAATGAATTTTTGCTAAAATATGAACACTTTTCACAGTACCTACAGCCTTTGAAAATTATATTTTATAAAGCCAAATTCTTTAACAGCTTCATATAAATGTTTATTTATTTTTTATTTACTATTTTTTGAAAATTCGTTCTAAGTGTTCTTCGAAACATCTGAAACAAACATCTCTAAACAAAATGTTTAGAGTTCATAATATGCAGTTAGCAGATATATATTTTTTGGATTTCATGGATTTCAAAAGAAAAATCAAAAAATTCAAAATTTTGGTAAAGTTATGAGCTTTTCTTTATTGAGAAGATGGTATATTTGTGTACAGTACTAATTTGTGTATACAGTCCACATTATTTAAATCGCTTTGTATTCAAATTGTACAAATGCTGCCATCAGAATTATTTTTGGTTCCTGTAAAAATAAATGTTGAGGATAATTTAAAATTAATGAAGAATGTACTGTATCTCCCGAATGTAAGGATGTATCAATGTCAAATTTTTGAGCCCTGAATTTTTTCCGCAATCTTAGAACAAATTTATGTTCACAAATTTAATGCAACTATCCTAAATATCCTAACCGACAGGATATTAGGGTTAGGATATTTAGGATAGTTGCAAAGGATTAATAAATAGTTTTTGAAAATACACGCTAATAATTCTGATATTCTTGAAAAATATAAACAAAGTAACTGCCGATCGTTTAAGGCAATATCCTGTTTTAATTATTTTTTATAATATATTCAAACCTTTTTTACAAAAAGGCAACTAATGTTTTATTTAATATCATTTTTTGTTTGCAAATTTTTCTCCTCTTTACTGAGAGTGCTGGGCTGTCCAATGTTATTTGTGTAAACATGATAAATGGACTTTAAGCTTCACTCAATTGTATTCATAACAGACGCACACCCACACATTTATATATGTAAATATGTTGCACGATGCTACTACTATTACGCTCGATTACAGATGGTACCCTTCCCGCCTAGCACTCACTCACTCCTCGCTCTTCCACATACGATAACAATAACAATGGAATCTCTATTAAGAATGTTAACAATGGCAGCAAATCAATTTAGCACACAGTCTAGTAAACTTTAGCATCCCACCACCAAACGAACGATCGAACTTCATGGAAAACTTCATTTTTTCTTCTCAAAATGATTTCAATTCACCCACAACGAAAGCCAAATACGCATACATATTTATGCTGCTGCTTGCATGCTTCATTGGACTTGTATGTCAAAACTGTTACGTGTTTTGTTCGTCGAGCTTTAAGGGAGACCAAAATCTCTACACTTGGAATAGTTGATGATGCATAAAAAAGCATTAAAAACATTTAGTTTCATTTTTTTTCCTTTCGATTCCTCTCCATTCAAATTGCAACAACAATACCCATATACATATTTTCGAATCTATTTGAAAGTTAGGGATTTTTCAAAATATTTGTTGAATGAATAGATGTTGTTGTGGAGCACAGATGGACAGCAAAGTCATGACAGCTGAAGGACAGCATGAAAAAAAGAAAGGATTTTGTTGTTAAAATGAACATTTGAAAATGATTTGAAACGTGTTGTTTACTTTCGGCAACAATCATTAATCATTGGATTTGTGTTGTTGTGCTTTGCTTTATTTGTTGTTGTATTTTTTCTGTAAGGAAAGATTTCTGAATGATGGATGAATAAAAGGACAGTGAATTTATTCAATTTATGAATAGCTTTTTGAAAATGGATAAATGGGTGAGGCCGTTTGATTTTAAGTGCTTAGGACCTACAGAACCCTTAAAAAACTTATTTTTATTCCCGCCGTAGGATTCTGTTGGTCCTTTGAAATAATATATTTTAAAAATTCACGCCAAATGTTGGTCCCTTGGAAAAATATTCTTTAAAAAATTCACGCCTAATGTTGGTCTGTTGGTCACTTGAAAAATTATTCTTTAAGTCCCTTGAGTATTCCTCTTTTGAAACAAATTAAAAATGCATGCTTTACGACTATATGGGTCCTTTAAAAATATTCCTTAAGAATCCAAGAACCAACACGGCAGAGATATTGCTTTCGGCTTTGAAAAAAAATTATATGTAAAAAATCCATGTGTAAAGTCCCGATATCCTTTAAAAATATTCATAAAATCTAAGTTTTTACCTCTGAAAAGTCTTGAAAATTATTTATTTTTTTTTTTTTTTTTTTTTTTTTTTTGTAAATTCATCAAACTTTAATTTTTTATTTTCGTCTCTTATATCTAACAAGCTTTATATTTATTAAATTCGAATGTTCGCAATATTAAATTCGCATATTATCCCCAAATATTCTCCTTAAACATTTTTTTACATTATTGCTTCTAAATTGACAAATTATATTTAATTAATGTTGCGAACAATATTCAATAATTTATGACAATAAACAATTTGACAAACGACTTCGAGGTCAAAAAACAAAAATATTGTTTCAAAAATAAATTGCAGGTGTTTGGAGCATGAAAAAATAACAACAATAATTTTTTGTGGTAAAATATTGTAATTGGTTCATAATATAGCAATTAAACAATTTTGTACATACACACTACACTGTTATGATAACACGTACTTTTATTTAATCTAAAGTTTTTATACATTGATTTTCTGTATATAGATATATAGGACTAAGTTTGTTGAAATTGTTTAAGAATATTTTTTGAGAGGCAAACAGATGCATGTGTGTTTTAATTATATATTTGCAGGCCGAACATAAGCGTAAAATTTTCAGTGAATATTTTATTCAAGAACTAAAATTATCATGTATTTAAAAAAATCCAAGAACCAACACGGCAGAGATATCAGCGTGGATTTCTTAAAAAACTTTTTTACATTACATTTAAAGGACTATATGTACGCACTATTGCTTTAAATTTTAAAGTTATGTTAATTTTTAATAAACAGATAATAGATCTGAAATATCCTGGTTTTGATATATAACCATGTTTAAAAAAAAATATTTTAAAACATTGACGTCTTGTGCCTCTTTAATGTCATTCGAAAATATTTTAAAAAATCGACGCCTTGTGCCGCTATAATGACCTCCAAAAATATTTAAAAACCAGTAAGGAAAGTTAAAAAGTCTTAGGGACGACTATATGATACCCTTCACCACTTTGGGTACATACAAGAGATGTTAACATTTACAATATCCTGCAGAGAGAACAGATATAGAATATTTGGAGGACCATTGAGATGGGATCGAGCGAAATTAAATGTGCTATCTAGATAGATATTTGAACCAATAGGAAAAACCCCATACACATATCATCCATGAAAAAATGCATGTCCGAATCGGACAAATATTGGAAACTATGTATGGCACATATATCTAAAACTGAATCGATTTTCTCAAATTTCAATAGAGTTCGTCCTTGGGCCAAATAAGTGAACTATGCCAAATTTCATCCAAACAGGATCATACATGCAACCTGTACTTTGTTCACAAAAATACATCGTCGGACATGCGTAACTCGATTCAGAAAGTAATTCTATGCATATTCTCAAAGGGAACCATGGGTCTACCACGATTCTTTGGATGTTACAAACATATGCACAAATACGTAATACCCTGTACCACATTGTGGCGAAGGGTATAAAAACCGACGCATTGTGCCTCTATAATGTCCTCAAAAAATATTTTAACAAATCGTCGCCTTGTGTCTGTAATATCTTTAACAAATATTACAAAACTACGCCTAGTGCCTCTATTATGTTATTAATATATATTTGTGCCTTGTGCCTTTATTATGTCCTTAAAATATATTTTAAAAAATGTACGACTTGTGCCTCTAATACACCCTTAAAATTTTTTAAAAATCCAAACCTTATGCCCTTTTAGTGCCCTTTAAAAAGTTAAAAAAAATCCACGCCTTGTGTCCTTCCATGCCTTATGCATCTATAATGTCCTTTAAAATAATCCACTCCTTGTGTCCTTCCACGCCTTATGCATCTATAATGTCCTTTAAAAAAATTTAAAAAAATCCACGCTTTGTGTCCTTCCACGCCTTATGCATCTATAATGTCTTTTAAAAAAATTAAAAAAAAATCCACTCCTTGTGTCCTTCTACGCCTTATCATCATAATGCCCTTTAAAAAATTAAAAAAAAAATCCACGCCTTATGCATCTATAATGTCTTTCGTAAAAATCCACGCTTTGTGTCCTTCCACGCCTTATGCATCTATAATCTCCTTAAAAAAATAAAAAAAAAACCACGCCTTGTGTCCTTCCACGCCTTATGTCCTTTAAAAAAAATAAAAAAATCCTTTTACGCCTTATGCATCTATAATGTCCTTTAAAAAATTAAAAAAAATCCACGCCTTGTGTCCTTCCACGCCTTATGCATCTATAATGTCTTTTAAAAATATTTGTAACAATCAACGCCTTATGAACCTATAATGTGCTTTAAAATATTTTACAAAATCTACGTCTTGTGCCTCTATTATTTCCTTAAAAATATTTTTAAAAGTCAACGTCCTATTCCACTAAACGTTCTTTAAAGTGTTTCTAAAAATCCACGCCTCTTGCCTTTTGCCTTTTGCCTTTTTAATGCCCATTGAAAATATTTGTTAAAAATGTAAGCCTTGTACCTCGTTAATGTCCTTTAAAACAGTTTTAAAAATCTCATGAACCTTTGCTATTCCATATTGTTGTTTACACATCACGACATGAGTAGATGGTAATTTATGGATTAATCTTATGTACAAATTTCAATTTTTATTATTTTTATAATTAATTACTAATGAAAATTGACACTGTCAAACATTGATTATATAAGAGAATTTAGTATAATTCTTTATAAAAATAAAAAATAATCACAAAAATTAATTTTCTCATCGCATATTAAGTAGATATGCAAAATACATTCAATTGTCATTTGCATCTACTTAAATTGAATTCCAAAACGAAGTGCAACCTGCAGTGCAGTACTAGCACACAGACAGATAATAATCCCAGGAAAAACATTTCAAATATCCGTTTTGACATGCCATGAAGTTTGATATTTCATATGACATTTTATGTGAACTAGGATGCTTGGAAGGAGTTTTGCCAAATGGAGGTGAACTTTATTAGCATGCAACCAAAAAGAAGCTGCATTATGCCCGGAATTGCTGAGTAGATGGTAATGCATAGAGTGAAATAAGATCAACATGTTTTTTTAGGGAAATAAAAATCACTTGCCTTCATCATCATCAGTGTGAGCATCAGTGATGATGATTGCAGATAATTCATTATGATGTGTGTGATATGGTTTCGTTTTTCACAAACAATTTAACATATCCATTAAAAGTGTTAATATTCTTTAGCAGCAGCTGCTGTTGTTGTTGTTGTTGCTAGCCAAATAGACAAGTACTGACAGATTGCCGACATTCTCGACATGACAGTTGTTCTCAATGCAGACATCATACAAACATTTATGTTTGTCGTTATCCCATGCAACATTTACCATACAATGCTCTTCGTGTATGTGTATGTGTGTCGTAAATGGCATTTAGGAAGGAGTAAAGTTTTGAAGTTGTTGAATGCAACATCGTCATCGTCAGGAGATGCTGCTCCATAACAACAGGAGCTACTGTATTCATGATATTTGAATATGTTTTCAAATCACTCAGGCGAATTGATTAAGATAAATAGTTTGTTTGTGCATGTGCACGTTCGTCTGCCTGTCTGCTGTGTGAATTTGAGTGAGATGCAACTTTGGGTGACATTTGCTAAGTGTTCGAAGGATTTAATTAAATCCTCAAATCATCATACATACTGACATATTATTTAATGTTGATGTGTTAAGCAATTTTTTTGCATATGAGAGAGGAATTTTTGTTTTTGGTATTTCAGAGTTAATGATGCATTTCAATTTCTTTAAGTAGTTTGTGGCATGGTAGCTATGATGAAGGGGAATAAATATGCTGAGGAAAAATTTTTATAGGAGTTAAATAATAAATCTAGAAAATTGTCTATAATGGCCTTTAAAAATATTTTCAAATCCACGCTTTGTGCCTCTATAATGGGCTTTAAAAATATTTTCAAATCCACGCTTTGTGCCTCTATAATGGGCTTTAAAAATATTTTCAAATCCACGCTTTGTGCCTCTATAATGGGCTTTAAAAATATTTTCAAATCCACGCTTTGTGCCTCTATAATGGGCTTTAAACATATTTTCAAATCCACGCTTTGTTCCTCTATAATGTCTTCAAAAATATTTAGATAAATCCACGCCTTGTGCGTCTATAATGCCCTTTAAAAATATTTTAAAATATCCACGCCTTATGCCTCTATAATGCCCTTTAAAAATATTTTTAAAAATCCACGCCTTGTACTTCTGTGATGTCCTTTAAAAATATTTTTAAAAATCCACGCCTTGTGCCTCTGTAATGCCCTTTAAAAATATTTTTAAAAATCCACGCCTTGTGCCTCTATAATGCCTTTTAAAAATATTTTTAAAAATCCACGCCTTGTGCCTCTATAATGTCTCAAAAAAATATTTTTAAAAAACCACGCCTTGTGCCTCTATAATGCCCTTTAAAAATATTTTAAAAAATCCACGCCTTGTGCCTCTATAATGTCTATAAAAAAATAATTTTAAAAATCCACGCCTTGTGCCTCTATAATGTCTTTAAAAAATACTTTTAAAAATCCTCGCCTTGTGCCTCTATAATGTCTTTAAAACCCCGGCTTGTGCCTTCATAACGTCCTTAAAAACCAGTAAGGAAAGTAGTAAAGTCTGACGGGGCCGACTATATGATACCCTTCACCACTTTGGGTATATTCATCAGATGTATCCTAACAGACGTCGCATTTTTATAGGACCAGTAAAATTAAATTGGATCCATAAACATGTCATTCTGCAACCGATACTAATTTTTCATTTGGTCAGATACAGAAGCTATACCTAAATCTGAACCGATTTTGAGGAAACTTAACACACATCATTCTAGACCTAATTCATTACGCTGTGCCAAATTTCGTACAAATCGAGATGTATATAAGGACTTTGTTGCACCATTTACATTAAATCGGACGAAAATATATATGGGAGCTATATCTAAATCTGAACCGATTTTTCCCAATTTCAAAAGGGTTCGTCCTTGGGGCAAATAAGTGTGCAATGCCAAATTTCACCCAAATCGAATCATAAATGCGACCTGTACTTTGTTCACAAAAATACATGGACGGACGGACATGCGTAAATCGACTCAGAAACTGATTCTATGCATATTCTCAAAAGGAACCATGTGCCTATTTCGTTTCGTTTTGCTTATTACAAACATATGCACCACAGCGTGGTGAAGGGATTAAAAAAAAGTATATATATATAGCTATGGGTTTATATATATATATATATATATATATAATAAAACCCATGGCTCTTTATTGTCATTTATCCCTTAAATCCACACCACTTTGCCACAGAATATCCTTTAAAAATATCTTTTAAAAGTGTTAAAAAATTACGACTTTTTGCTTCAATATGTCCTTTTAAAAATTTAAAAAAAAATCTGCGCATTCATGCCTCAGAATATCCCTTGATTTTTTATTTAATCCACGTCTTTATCGCATTTACCACTATAATTAATAAAAATGTTTATAAGAATTCTTAAATCATTTCCCACACTCTGTTTGCAAATGCCAAAGCCCAAACATTTTCCCAAAAACTTTTCAAACATCTTAAATTATGCACATGCTAAATATGCAATGGGAATGCATGAATTGGATGCATTCAGCTGTTGAAATTGAAGAAATTAATAAGCAACATCGACATCTGCCAATATATCCGACAACCCAAGAGAGGCAGATGCGGGAGAGCGAGTGCAAAACTGACAGAAAGTCAAATAGAATTTTTAGCTGTAATTGAATATTCTGACATCAATTTGGAACGATTCACCTTCGAGACACAGAACAAAGTGAACCCACACACAATCATTCAAATGTATTTGGATACATTCAAGGCAGAATTGGAATTGCTTTCCATACGCATTCAGAGTTAGATGAGTTTTTACAAAACTGATGCTTGAGTAGAACAAAATAAAAACGGCTGGAGGTAAAAATGCAATTTTAGAACCAATACCTGCAATGGTACTACACACATACATGTGCAGTACACAGGAAACCATAGTGTGGTATATGTTTCTCTGTGTGGTTTTTTGTAACAGCAACCACACAAATGTTTTCTTCTCTGGCGCTTGAGTTGAAACTATGGGTATTGTTATCAACATTATCACCGGGATATTTTTCTATTTTTTTTCTTTTAATTTTTGGAGCACCAAAACCATTTTTTGCAAATTATTTTAATGTCAAATAATCCAACATATATTATTCCTAACATTGCCCTAGTTTTAAATTTGAAACTTTTTCTACAAATTCTGTTTAACCTTCAGTCTCTTCCGCCTGTGAAAAGTAAAAGTAGTGGCATTGTTAAAAATTAAATTATTTTTTTTTTCTGTTTTATATGAAAAAACTAAAGAATATTTTATTACACATTCATAGAAATGTGTGTGTGGGGGCATGTGACACACGTGTGTCTCTCTGCGATTGTTTAAATGATGAAGGCAGCAACAAAAATGAATGAAATGAAATGTCATTGCCTAAAGCTACTTAACCATTTTGTTATTTTCGTCGCCCTTATAGTATTGGTAGGGGTTTGTTGTTGCTGCAGCTACTGCTACTTTAGATGCTGCTGGTGGTGTTTTTTTGGTTCATGTTCTTGTTGACGCACAACTAAATAATGTTTAACAAAAGAAACTTAATATAACACACATTGTCAGACTCTCAATTACACATTCTACAATTCGCATATATCAGGGATGGGAAGGAAAGAGGACAGAAACTTAAATTGAAATATTCTTCAAAATTTATCCAATGTTTCCTTCAAAAATAATTTAAACCAGTATGGAAAGTAGTAAAGTCGGACGGGGCCTTCACCACTATGGGTATATTAAACAGGATTATTAACATGAAATTGGATGAACTAAAATATGTGATACTTATCAAAATGTGAATCGACTTAGATCAATCCATAAACATGTCATTCGTTTGTTACAACAGGACAAAAGTATGTAAATCGACTTCAAATATCAATAGGACATTAGTTGGGCTATGTCTGTACTTCTAGAAAAGGCAACTACGTCATTCTTTGCTCAATTTTGTACGTTGTGCAAAATTTTATGTCAATCTGACAAACATGAGGAGTGGAAGGTATATGCAATATGAACCGATTTCAACGAAACTTGTCACAGGTTAGGTTATACTAATTTCAGTAAGTTTTGTTCCTATCAGCCATATATTGGTTCTTTGGTGCGTCAATTACTTAAAATCAATCGATAATATATAAGGGAGCTATATCTAAATCTCATCCAATTTTCACGAAATTTGGCACACATCATTCTGGACTAAATTCAGTGCGCACACATCATTCCAAACTCAATAGCAAATTTCGCGCAAATCGAAAGAAATATAGGGACTTTGGTGCATCTTTTACATAAAATCGTACGAATATGTATATGGGAGGTATATCTAGATCTGAACCGATTTTCAAGGATCTTGGCAGCCATCATTCCAGGCTCAATTTTGTGCAAATTGAGAGATATATAGGGACTTTGGTGCACCATTTACATTACATCGGACGAAAATATATATGGGGACTATATCTACATCTGGACCGATTTTCACGAAACTTAACACACATCATTCTAGACTTAATTGAGTACCTTATGCAAAACTTCGCGTAAATCAATAAATATATATGGACTTTGTTGCACCATTTACATAAAATCGGACGAAAATATATATGGGAGCTACATCTAAATCTAGACCGATTTTCATGAAACTTGGCAGACATCACTTTAGGCCCAATTTAGTACTTTATGCGAAAATTTACATTAAATCGGACGAAAATAAATGTATGGGAGCTATATCTAAATCTGGACCTATGTTTACGAAACTTGGCAAACATCACTCTAGGCTCAACTAAGTACGTTATGCCAAATTTTGTGCAAATCGAAAGATATATAGGGACTTTGGTACACCATTCGGACAAAAATATGTATGGGAGCTATATCTAAATTTGGACCGATTTTTCAATAGGGTTCGTCCTTGGGCCAAATAAGTGACCTATGCCAAATTTCATCCAATTCGGATCATAAATGCGACCTGTACTTTGTTTACAATTTAACATGGACAGACGGGTTTGTTTGGGTGCTAAAAAAGTATTATTTAATAAATCCACATCCTAATGCCCTGTTTGGGTGCTAAAAAAGTATTATTTAATAAATCCACATCCTAATGCCCTGTTTGGGTGCTAAAAAGATATTATTTAATAAATCCACATCCGAATGTCCTGTTTGCGTGCTTAAAAATATATTTAATAATTCCACTTCTGTTTGTATGCTTTAAAAGTATCCTTTAAAAAATCCACGCCCTTTGTAGTCCTTGAAAAAATATAATTTAAAAAATCCACGCCCTTTGTAGTCCTTAAAAAAAAACCTTTAAAAAATCCACGCCCTTTGCAGTCCTTAGAAAAATATCGTTCAATAAATCCACGCCCTTTGTAGTCCTTAAAAAAATATTCTTTAAAAAATCCACGCCCTTTGTAGTTCTTGAAAAAATATCGTTTAATAAATCCACGCCCTTTGTAGTCCTTGAAAAAATATTCTTTAAAAAATCCACGCCCTTTGTAGTCCTTGGAAAAATGTCCTTTAATAAATCCACGCCCTTTGTAGTCCTTGAAAAAATGTCCTTTAATAAATCCACGCCTATAATAGTCATCGAAAAAAAAATCTTTAATAAAACCACTCCTCGCAGTTCTTGACAAAATAGTCTTTAATAAATCCAGGCCTTGAATTGGTCCTGGAAAAAATATTTGTTACAAAATTCACGCCTCTATTAGTTCTTAAAAAATAATCTTTACAAAATCCACGCCTCTATAAGTCCTTGAAAAAATATTCTTTACAAAATCCACACCTCTAAAGGTCCTTGAAAAAATATTCTTTGCAACATCCACACCTCTATAAGTCCTTTAAAATAGTCTTTACAAAATCCACGCCTCTATTAGCCCTTGAAAATATATTCCTTTAATTTCCCATGCTGTTATAATACAGATT